>NC_042960.1:8715680-8733180 GCF_901001165.1 Salmo trutta
GAGAGAGGAGAGAAGAAGAGAGTGGAGAGAAGAAGAAGAGAGAGGAGAGAAGAAGAAGAGAGAGGAGAGGAGGCTGTGTTAGTTCATTCATCACAGCCAAATGACGCGTCGTCCCGAACAGCAGGATTAATGTGTTATATTGATCAGCCTCCATGAAAAAGGGATTCCTTTAACGAGAGAATGAGCCCTATTCAGAGGGAGGAGGGGAGGGAGGGATGGACGAGGCAGACATTTAGTTCACTAAAAGCTCATCAGTAATTTAGACAGCGGGTATCCTCTCCGCATAAAATATAAATAAAGACATGGTCAGAATCAGATACATAGTATTGTCAAGATCATTTCAAGTATGCACCAATATACAGAGCTAAAAAAGTATTACTTCACTGAAGAGTACCAATTGCAAGGCCAAATGTAAAATGTGTTCACAAAACACTGATATGTAGTTGAAATAAGTCTATAATGCCAACACAACCTGCCCAGTGGTTTTTAATGGCTCAGTTTTCCGCCAGATTAAGACCGGTTTGACCAGCCAGGTCACCGGTGATACAAGTCAGTGTTCGACGTCCATCCATGTCTGAGGACGTCGGGAGATGACGTGTAAACCAGCCACTAGAGGCAACAGTGAGCTGTTACCTTCAGGTAGGTTTGGGTTATGCTATGGCGTTGTGGATAGGGATGGCAGATAGGTAAGCCCTATTCAAATACTCCAAAGGTTGCAAGTTCGAATCCAGCGATAGAAAGTTGTTTTTGAGATTTTTGTTTTAAGCCTATCCCAAACCTTAACCTTTACCATTCGGAGTTAATGCTTAACCTTAAGATTTCAGAGTTAATGCCTAAATTTAACCCTAAACTTAAAAATGCTGAGTTATTTCCTAAACTTAACCTTAAACACTTCGAAATTTGACATTTGCAAGAACTTCGAAATTTGATGTTTGCTAAATATGGATTAACATGTAATTTGACGTGAGACAGTGAGAGCAAGGTTGGGTTTGACAATGCTTTTATGAAGAGTGCTATTGGGTCAACAGCACAGTTTATGCTAAATAGTCAGTTAACCTGCTTTCTCTAATTCCTCTAACAAGGGGACTGCCACCTCGCAAGGTTAAACAGGAGCTTGTCGGCTAGCGCTAAAGAATGCTAAAATGAGCTGAGCCTAATCTCTCTCTGTGGAGAATGGATACTCTCTCTCTCTCTGCGGTTGTCAGAGTGACTTGTCTCGACGCCTGTCAGCCCTCCTGACAGCCACAGATGCTCGGTCCGGGCCTCCTGCGATTCATATTCTAGCTAATCCAATCTTTAGATTCTGCGCTAACCCACTTATCGTTGCTTTGTTGACTAGCTTTTTTTTTTAACCTGCCCGGGCCTCTCCCTTTTTGTTTCAAAGCTCTTTTAATGACGCTAGGTGTTAAGGGACATGGGGATTGAAGAGGGGTCACTGAGGTATGGCACCGAGGGGTTAGAAGCTGTGGTATTAATCAGAAATATTCAAATATGCGACTAGCATAGTGTGCTAACTCCAGCACTAGCTTCAAGGAGCTCATTACAGGGTAGGTTGCAGTGGAAGGGACCAGCTGGGGCTCTTAGCTGAAGACGTCCTGGCAGCCTCTCTCTCAATCTCTCTCTGTCTTTTTCCTTCCCCCTCTCTCTCCCTTTCCATCTCTCTTTCCTCCCTCTCTTTCCTCCGGTGCCTCCATATTTCCCTCCCCCTCTCTTTCTCCCTCCATCTCCTTCTACCCCTGCTCTCTCCCTCCTCTCTCTCTCTCCCTCCCTCTGCCCTCGTCTCAGAGGAATAAGATCTGCCTGCACCACAGCCTCACTTCAAAGTCTCTGGAGTTCAATTAAATGTGGATTAGAGAGGTTTGGAGGAGAGACTGGGCTGCCCGTCCGTCTCTCTCCCAGACTCTCACCTACACTACCCTAAGAGGCTGGGCCCAGGACGACCCCACACCGTACCAGCCTCCCATCAGCCCCGTCACCATGGGAACACTGTCACAATAACCCCTCAAGCTGTGGCTTCTGGTACAGAATATCCAAAAGGACTTATGAAGGGATTTTCTTTCATTGGGCGTCAAAGTTATTTGTGAAAAATACTATTATGTGTTTTTTGATGAAGGTTTTAGAAGGATCTAGGTGAGAAAGATGGGTATTTTGTCAGTTTTTTCCCTCATCAGTTTGATCTGTCTATTTTTGATGAAGTCTTAGTGGATCGAGGTGAGTCTTCATCAGTTCGATTTTTTTCCAATTATGAAAGTCACTTCTCGTCATCTTTCAGCCACTCATGGACTGATCTCCATCCACACTGCAGACAAGGCAGGCAATTACTGTCTACAGCAGCCAGCACTCCCTGTGATACAATTAACCCTATTTGAGCAGTGTTAACAGAGTGCGTTACACACTGCCACTCTGCAACCCACAGCCTCAACAGAGCATGACAACACTGCCTGTGGGACTGGGGGAGGACTGGGGGAGGATCGGGGGACGTTTTACACTGCAGTCTGCACCACGCCAATCAACAAACTTTATTTTAGTAATATACTGTATTCTCGTTATTGTATGATCATCACCGTGTACTTACAAATATATCTCAACGATTTATAACAAAGTAGCGTCTAAATAACTAGATATGACAGTCTGGTCTGTGTGTCCCCTGTCCTGTCTGTCCTGTCTGTCAGAGTCTGTTTACAGTCTGATCTGAAGGTTATGACAAACCGCCTCAGACAGACAGACGGATCAGTCTGACTTCTCTATCCGCTGTAAGGATGGACAGACAGACAGGGTGGCCATCAGGTTCACATGTCAACAACACCGACCACTCACCACACTAAATGTCACAGACACACACACACACACACAGCCTCCTCAACCACACTACATGTCACAGACACACAGACAGAGCGAGATGCACACACTGCCTCCTCAACCACACTACATGTCACACACACACACACAGACAGAGCGAGATACACACACTGCCTCCTCAACCACACTACATGTCACAGACACACACACACACACACACACACACACAGACAGAGCGAGATACACACACTGCCTCCTCAACCACACTACATGTCACAGACACACACACACACACACAGACAGAGCGAGATACACACACTGCCTCATCAACAACACTACATGTCATCTCTCAGTGCTGGAATGTCACTTTCCACCTCCAAGTATCAGGTCAGAAACGCAGTAGACAATGTCATGCAGAGGTGAAAAGATAGATGGAAGGGTGGGTGGTGTGTAACCTTTACTCTCTGTTCCAGGTAGGTGGGTGAGTAACCTTTACTCTTTGTTCCAGGTAGGTGGGTGGTGTGTAACCTTTACTCTCTGTTCCAGGTAGGTGGGTGGTGTGTAACCTTTACTCTCTGTTCCAGGTAGGTGGGTGAGTAACCTTTACTCTTTGTTCCAGGTAGGTGGGTGGTGTGTAACCTTTACTCTCTGTTCCAGGTAGGTGGGTGGTGTGTAACCTTTACTCTCTGTTCCAGGTAGGTGGGTGGTGTGTAACCTTTACTCTCTGTTCCAGGTAGGTGGGTGGTGTGTAACCTTTACTCTCTGTTCCAGGTAGGTGGGTGGTGTGTAACCTTTACTCTCTGTTCCAGGTAGGTGGGTGGGTGAGTAACCTTTACTCTTTGTTCCAGGTAGGTGGGTGGTGTGTAACCTTTACTCTCTGTTCCAGGTAGGTGGGTGGTGTGTAACCTTTACTCTCTGTTCCAGGTAGGTGGGTGGTGTGTAACCTTTACTCTCTGTTCCAGGTAGGTGGGTGGTGTGTAACCTTTACTCTCTGTTCCAGGTAGGTGGGTGGTGTGTAACCTTTACTCTCTGTTCCAGGTAGGTGGGTGGTGTGTAACCTTTACTCTCTGTTCCAGGTAGGTGGGTGGTGTGTAACCTTTACTCTCTGTTCCAGGTAGGTGGGTGGTGTGTAACCTTTACTCTTTGTTCCAGGTAGGTGGGTGGTGTGTAACCTTTACTCTTTGTTCCAGGTAGGTGGGTGGTGTGTAACCTTTACTCTTTGTTCCAGGTGGGTGGGTGGGCAACGTTTACTCTCTGTTCCAGGTGGGTGGGTGGGTGAGTAACCTTTACTCTCTGTTCCAGGTGGGTGGGTGAGTAACCTTTACTCTCTGTTCCAGGTGAGTGGGTGAGTAACCTTTACTCTCTGTTCCAGGTGGGTGGGTGGGTGGGTGGGTGGGTGAGTAACCTTTACTCTCTGTTCCAGGTGAGTGGGTGAGTAACCTTTACTCTCTGTTCCAGGTGGTGGGTGAGTAACCTTTACTCTCTGTTCCAGGTGAGTGGGTGGGTGAGTAACCTTTACTCTCTGTTCCAGGTGGGTGGGTGGGTGAGTAACCTTTACTCTCTGTTCCAGGTGAGTGGGTGGGTGAGTAACCTTTACTCTCTGTTCCAGGTGAGTGGGTGGGTGAGTAACCTTTACTCTCTGTTCCAGGTGGGTGGGCGGGTGGGTGAGTAACCTTTACTCTCTGTTCCAGGTGAGTGGGTGGGTGGGTGAGTAACCTTTACTCTCTGTTCCAGGTGAGTGGGTGGGTGGGTGAGTAACCTTTACTCTCTGTTCCAGGTGAGTGGGTGGGTGGGTGAGTAACCTTTACTCTCTGTTCCAGGTGAGTGGGTGGGTGAGTAACCTTTACTCTCTGTTCCAGGTGGGTGGGTGAGTGAGTAACCTTTACTCTCTGTTCCAGGTGGGTGGGTGGGTGAGTAACCTTTACTCTCTGTTCCAGGTGGGTGGGTGAGTGAGTAAACTTTACTCTCTGTTCCAGGTGGGTGGGTGAGTGAGTAACCTTTACTCTCTGTTCCAGGTGAGTGGGTGGGTGAGTAACCTTTACTCTCTGTTCCAGTTGAGTGGGTGGGTGGGTGAGTAACCTTTACTCTCTGTTCCAGGTGAGTGGGTGGGTGGGTGAGTAACCTTTACTCTCTGTTCCAGGTGGGTGGGTGAGTGAGTAACCTTTACTCTCTGTTCCAGGTGGGTGGGTGAGTGAGTAACCTTTACTCTCTGTTCCAGGTGGGTGGGTGAGTGAGTAACCTTTACTCTCTGTTCCAGGTGGGTGGGTGAGTGAGTAAACTTTACTCTCTGTTCCAGGTGGGTGGGTGAGTGAGTAACCTTTACTCTCTGTTCCAGGTGGGTGGGTGAGTGAGTAACCTTTACTCTCTGTTCCAGGTGGGTGGGTGAGTGAGTAACCTTTACTCTCTGTTCCAGGTGGGTGGGTGAGTAACCTTTACTCTCTGTTCCAGGTGGGTGGGTGAGTGAGTAACCTTTACTCTCTGTTCCAGGTGGGTGGGTGAGTAACCTTTACTCTCTGTTCCAGGTGAGTGGGTGGGTGGGTGAGTAACCTTTCCTCTCTGTTCCAGGGGTCATTTCTACACCCCAGTGTGTTTCCAGTGATCCTCTCCTCCCCAGAGTGAGTACTTGTCTGTGAGGCACTGAGGGTTAAATTGATGACGTTGCGGCCAGTCTCTCAGGGTGTAGACAGATATGACAGGTCTGGAAGCGACGCCGCTCATCGCCTCATATCATATTGTGAACCAGACCGATGCATCTTCACTCCAAAAACGTATCCAGATATAATATTTGAGACCCTGTCTTGTAAAGTTCCATTCCCTCCCTCTCCTCCACAGACACCTTTTCCCTTGCCGTTGAAAAAGCTTGGAGGGTGACACAGTGGCACGATAAACTATCCAGGGGAGAGAAAGGTGTGCCGCCTTTGACCCACTTGGTCGAAGCGGCTGCTGGACAAATTGCAGCGGTGAGGCCGATATTGTCCGGGGCTGGAGTTATTGCTACATATGCTAGGGCTGTGATAGATAGACAGAGGAGGGGTCAGTATAAAACAGATAAAGAGGAGAGGAGAATGAGAATTAAATCACTAAAGAAGCATGGAGTCAGACAGTGGACCAAAACAGAGTAATAAACAAGTAAACATAGATGACTGTGGTAGAGAAGGTACCTAAAATATATTCCAGAGAATTATAGATGACTTTATTCTACAATTTATTTGAAAGGAACATATACTGGAATGAAGTACCATGGTGGTATATGCTGTATGCCTCCTAGTGTCTCAGAGTCTCCGATTGCATCTATAATGGCTCCAGACTGCAGGTGTTTGTGGCTGCAGCCCTCCATCAGTCTCCATCACTGGCCCTGAAGGCCTTGAAGGTGAAAACACCACCACCACTCTAACTCCCCTCAACCTCCTCCAGATGTGGCCACAAATGGCCCCTGTTGATTGGCCTGCCGCATGACGGAGGCCTCTTCTGATTGGCCTGCCTGATGGAGTGCTTATTGAATTAATGCACAAGTCAGACTCGGAACACACAATTCCAAGAACCAATGAAGCAGGGAGAGAAAGAACGGACTGTGAAGTATGGGACTGTTGAAGGATAATAGTTTGTATTGACAAACCGAGATATAATGGTTTTGATAGAAAGCCAATGATAATGAAAAATATTGAAATATATCTTGACATATATATTGACATATATCTTGTATTTCTCAAAGACAAAAGCTCTACAGGGTTGCAAAAAACATAAAACCCTAGCCATCTTCACTCTTATGCATTTGATTATGGCTTAATATAGCTTTCTCGTCCCCTGTTTCCGGTACAGCAATTCTCATCAATTCAGCTCTCTGACTCCAAGCTGAATTTCAAAGCGACTGACAGCACAGAGGATGCATGCAGCCAAACAGAACAACAAAAGGCTTTGAGAGTCTCGACTGTGAAGCTTTTTTTCTCTCTCTCACACAATCACACTCTCTCCCTCTCCCTCTCTCCCTCTCCCTGCCGCACTGGGAGTTATTCAACCTGTTTGTGCCTGGGCTGCTGGTCATTTCTGAAGCACTATCGTTTGTCTCTGTCAGACACCCAAACGACTCTGGAATGAAGAGGGACACATGAAGGGGGACCGGGGGAGAGATGTGCCTCTACCAACCCCTCTAGCTACCCACCGCTATCCAACACACACCATCTCTCAGCCGATCCCTGCCAACGGACCTACTCCATCACACCCTCTCCACTCCAGAAATGACTACCCCACCAACATACCCCTCCTCACCCCAGACTCCTCAAGCTTTCTGCTGATGTGTTTTTTTTAAAGATCCTATTCTGGATTTTCTATTTCGTATGTCTGATATTTCACTGTGCGGTTTACATCTGTAGTATTCTGTTATGTGACAAATAAACTGGTTTGACTTGGAGTGGGAGCACAGCACCACCCGTTTGGGTTTCTGACACAAATGTAATTGAAAATACCATCTAACATGAGAGGAGAACAAAGTAGCAGGGTAGTTGTGCTGTGAGTGTTACAAGATAAGTGTGTGTGTGTGTGTGTGTTACAAGATAAATTAGTCTCTCAATAGCATTCTCTATTGAGGAGATGAGGCGCATGTGTTTGGGCTGATAAGGACTTCCTGGCATTGAGAAGAAAAAAGGAAACAGCATTACATAGTAGATAGCAACCCCTGTCGCTTATTAGAATAGAATAAAACTTTATTGTACAATGTCAATCAGGAAATTCATCATCGATGGTGTGGCAAGAGGGAAGTTTTTCCATTTGGTTTAATACGCCTTGTGTTGCGTCTGTCTGTGGCCTTTGGAGGAAAATTAGGTGATTGAAGTTCAATTTGTAGGCTGTTATTAAGCGTTTCCGCGCCGCTGCTCCGGTTAAAGGATCACGAAGGAGGGATTTATTATTACCTTTTGGTCCTATGAAGAGGTGGAGATAAAGTGATGAAATTAATGAGCGGGAGGCAGAGAGGTGATCAATCAGCATCAAAACAGAGACGGGGGGGTAGAGGGAGAGGGGGGTAGAAGGAGAGGGGGTTAGAGGGAGAGGGGGGTAGAGGGAGAGGGGGGTAGAGGGAGAGGGGGAGCAGCCATATTGGGGAAGTCGATAGGGTTTGTAGCGAAAAAGAAAAGAAACCTCTGGACTTATCAGTACGGAATTGGAATTGCTTTTGCGACGCGCAAACACACACTCTCGGGGGCATGTACGCCCCCCCCCCACACACTCTGACGAACACACACACACAAACTCTCTCTGTGTGCGGATGTTTGTGTGTGTGTGCTACGTATTCCTATGGGAATGTGTTTTGTATAGAGGGGGTGTTTGTGTGCAAAGGCCTCTGTGAACATCAATCAAGCCCCCCCCCCCCCAAGTGAAATAACTACAATGTTTACACCACCTTCTCAACAGCCAGGTGCACATTATTCTGCATTACAGATTACACCAATTCTCCCTGAGTATTTCCATGGACTTCCCCAATTCCCAACCAAACAGAGACGGCAGATGTTGGACGACTACACCTTCAATCATATGAACAATGAGCTAGAAGATCAAGGACCCTGTATAACCTAGTCACAGTCTGTACATCTGAAGAATCCCCAGCAGCATATTTTCCAACTCTTCCTCCTTCGCTTCACTGACCACAGAATCAAATCAGGTATGATAACCACAGCAGCGGTCTGAGACGCGAGTCTGGAGTTTGCGACTGTCCAAACCTAAATGAATATGAAAGCGAAGACTAACACAAGCAGACACTTGAGTCCATGAGTTTGACGGTAGCCTTCCCTGGCTCTGCCTCATGTAGAACTCCTATACCCCCAACCCCACCACCTCCCTCCCTCACCCTCCCTCACCCTTCATCTAACACACACAGGCTCTGCCTCATGTAGAACTCCTATACCCCCAACCCCACCGCCTCCCTCCCTCATCCTCCCTCACCCTTCATCTAATACACACAGGCTCTGCCTCATGTAGAACTCCTATATCCCCAACCCCATCACCTCCCTCCCTCACCCTCCCTCACCCTTCATCTAATACACACAGGCTCTGCCTCATGTAGAACTCCCATACCCCCAACCCCACCGTCTCCCTCCCTCACCCTTCATCTAATACACACAGGCTCTGCCTCATGTAGAACTCCTATACCCCCAACCCCACTGCCTCCCTCCCTCCCTCCCTCACCCTTCATCTAACACACACAGGCTTTGCCTCAGAACCCCCCTCCCCCGGTCGGGTTCTGTTCCAGCCTGGCACACCCCACCCGGCCATGTCACCCTCCATCAGAGAATGAGTTCATCAGACTAATGAGTAGGAGGTAGAGAAGGGGTGTGGAAGGGGGAGGCTAACGAGGGCCTGGGCCTCTGCTCCAATCAGGGCCCTCGCCTCCGCTGGCATGTACAGGCCCCTCTGACTCGCCCCAGTCCCCCCCTCAGCCCTCTGGAGCCAATTAGGACAGATTTTGTTGTTGAGTTTGAGTGATACCAGGAAAAAAACAGAGAGGAGGGAAGTCAGAGAGAGAGAGAGGGTGAGAGAGAGAGGGTGAGAGAGAGAGAGAGAGAGAGAGAGAGAGAGAGAGAGAGAGAGAGAGAGAGAGAGAGAGAGAATAAGTCTAATAGGTATATAATTGGTTAGGGTTAGGTTTAGGGTTGGGTTAGGTTTAGGGTTGGGTTTAGGGTTGGGTTAAGTGTAGGGTTAGGTTAGGTTTAGGGTTGGGTTAGGTTTAGGTTAGGTTTAGGGTTAGGTTAGGTTTAGGGTTGGGTTAGGTTTAGGGTTGGGTTAGGTTTAGGGTTGGGTTAGGTTTAGGGTTATGGTTGGGTTAGGTTTAGGGTTAGGTTTAGGGTTGGGTTGGGTTAGGGTTGGGTTAGGTTTAGGGTTGGGTTAGGGTTGGGTTAGGTTTAGGGTTGGGTTAGGTTTAGGGTTGGGTTAGGTTTAGGGTTGGGTTAGGTTTAGGGTTGGGTTAGGTTAGGTTAGGTTTAGGGTTAGGTTTAGGGTTGGGTTAGGTTTAGGGTTGGGTTAGGTTTAGGGTTGGGTTAGGTTTAGGGTTGGGTTAGGTTTAGGGTTGGGTTAGGTTTAGGGTTTAGGGTTTAGGGTTTAGGGTTGGGTTAGGTTTAGGGTTGGGTTGGGTTAGGTTTAGGGTTGGGTTAGGTTTAGGGTTGGGTTAGGTTTAGGGTTGGGTTAGGTTAGGTTTAGGGTTGGGTTTAGGTTTAGGGTTGGGTTAGGGTTAGGTTTAGGGTTAGGTTTAGGGTTAGGGTTAGGGTTTAGAATAAAGGTTAGGATAAGGGCTATTAGACAGTTAGTTGAAATGTTACTGATAATCTGTAGAGCATCTACAGATGGACCATCCAAACAAAGTGTGATACAGTCTCCCAGAATGTGCAAGGAGGAGGGGAGGGGAGGGGAGGGGGGGGGGGAGAACCACATCTAAGAGGGGGAAAAAATCATCTGGCCCCATAGTGAGAGTTCTAGGATCATGGGACCTGCAGAACGGTGGAAAACACATGACTCTACTTTCTCACCCCAGCAGTCATCCCCACAACAATAGGCAATTAAGAAACACACTACTGCATGCAGTAACATACATATGCACACCACACACAGGTTTTGTTTTAGGGAATTACAGAAAATATTCCACACAAATTCATCCAATAAATTTAGCCAAAGGATTTGTGTCCTTAGGGCATGATTGATAGGCACCATTGTTGTACCCGCATGTAACTGAGTGATTCAAGCTCTAATCACTGGTCACGTATAGGAGTCTATCTGCCCGGAGGCAAGTAAAACAAACCACCACACTGAGCAAATAAACACACCTAAGAAGCTGCTGGAGTGTGAGAGATTTAAAGAAAAATAAAGAGGGTCCAAGCTTGCACTGAGTCGAGTGTATAGTAGTGACATCCAAGCCAAACGCATTTGCCCCAAACGCTGCTTAGTTTGGGGCTATACTCTTTGAAGGAAGTCCCTTCTTTTCAAAGGCTATTTGGGGCCATTTAGTTTGAATTTATCCTAATAGGGATTAAACCCTTTCTGTCCCTCTCCACTGTGTTTGCTAACAGGTTAGCCTTTTAACTTCCCAGCCCGGCCCCCGCTCCGGCGCTAGCTAGCGGCTTAGCCTTATAAAGCGTGAACAAAAAAAGCCGCGTGTGGATATAGGAAAATGACGGAATGGTCCTGGGGTTAATTGGCAGAGAAGTGAAGCCCTCAATGCACTGACTCATTAAACAATTGAGCTTTTGTGCAGATCCAGGCCAGGGACAAGGAGCTCTGGAGAGATAATAAGATACCAAACTGTTAGAGGTAGCAAGTGCAATTGGTGGCAGAGGTGGGATTTGAATAGTAACACGAAACAGTAGCAGGGAGCTTTTTTTATGAGAATTTAAAAAACAACAAGAGGATAAGACCAAACCCAATCTGGCAACCCAGTGTGTGGGTCAATGTGTTACATTCTTTCTTGTGGTGAAGGAAGAAATAAAGTTTTATTTCTTTAGGTAATTACACAGAGATAGGGATCAGTTTAGCCAGAGGGGGTACACGAAACCCCCCCTTCTCCACCCATCCCCATTCAAGGCCTGGCGTTTCTCTCCCCTTAACAGTTTTGGGTTGAGACTTAAAGCGCTTTAACCTTGGGGCCGGTGAGGGCAGAGTTGGTGGCTCTGGGGTGACGGTAGAATAAAGAAGGGATAAGGCCACATAAGTGAAGGGAAGAGGAACGTGAAATTCGCCAGACATATGCAAATTTAGTAGGCTGCCTGTCCCAGCATTTTACCTGCTACTTCAGGGCAACGATGGTCGTTCAAACGAAGACAAGAGAACAATAACAGACGGATGTTGCTACTGAACTTATCATTGACCCGGGGACAGAGACTCTTCCCAGGCCTAAAATTGTCCACAAAGGCTTTAAAACTGTTGGTTCTTTCACAAAACCGTCCCTCAAGACCATGAGGTTGCACCTGTTGGAGGTGGGATACAATTTCAACGACTAGAAAAACGTTCCTTGAAGTGTCAAGCCAGTCAGCCAACGCTAGCCCCTTCATGAATGGAGGAGAGAGGAGATGGAGGCGCTTTACATTGAAATTCAGAGGTGCA
Organism: Salmo trutta; assembly: GCF_901001165.1. Taxonomy (NCBI): domain Eukaryota; kingdom Metazoa; phylum Chordata; class Actinopteri; order Salmoniformes; family Salmonidae; genus Salmo; species Salmo trutta. Next base: position 8,727,558 of record NC_042960.1, read on the forward strand.
GAGAAAATCGGGGAGACAGGCCCAAGCTTCTGGAGCAAAGTGGTCAAAGACTGAGGCATTGTCCCCAACCTCCAACTTCCCTCTAAACCGCCGCCGCATTGAGCCACCGTTCGCCACACAAACATCAGACAGGTTAAGATCGCTGACCAGCGCCTATCAAATTCTCCCCGCTATCCCTCAAACTCCCAAAGCCCCCTTTGGCCTTTTTACCGTCGACGGGCCTTTTTGGGGGTCGCTGTGGAGCTCCACTGAGGTAAACTCTTCACTAATCCTGCTTTTGTCCCTGGCTTAATTGGATTGGAGAAGGGGTGTTTGAAGAGGCAAGGAGGGTTGGGTTGGGGTTGGGTTGGGGGAAAGAGAGGAAGAGAGAGGGAGAGAGAAAAAGGGGTCTTCCCTGACTGGATGAATAGAACCCCATGGCTATGTGGAAGATTCTGAGGTAATTCAATCCGAGCTAGATGATCTGTATGGTCGTGTTGAGAGCCGTCCCTTTAAGAAGATAACTGAGCTAATAAATAATCTCCACTCTCCAGAGGCAGGGGTCTAAGGGGGTTAAATGGAGGAGAGGGAAGTCAACTAGCTAGTGATAGTGTTTGGATAACCTGCCCATCTCTGTTAGCTAGGAGTTTCCATTTATCCATTCTCAATTCCATTCATGTATTGGGGAGGAAATAGAGGCTAGAATCTGTTTTCTACATGGACCGTCTGTCGTCTGAGTTGAACGCAATGTTCCATTTCAAATGATCAACTGAGAGACGTGATAGAATTTTTTTTTTAAATGACTGGTGCAAAACTAATTCCAGTGGCTCATTAAACACAGAAATAAAACTGATGACGGTGAGGAAATATGAATGTGTTGGTTGTCAAGATACAACCCAAGATATCACCCATGACAACATGAGCAACCCTATCCGAAGCACATGCTTTGTTCTCCAAAGCAGCAGTCCTTACAACAAACAAAAAAAACAAGCCTTTCAAAGTATGTTCCTTGAGTGTTGTTCTTGTGTTGGCCCCCTTGTTTGTGTTTCTAGTGTGGAGCAGCTATAAACCCCTCTAATGCCATTGTCACCTATAAAGGGGTCTTGGTTGAGTGAGTATACAGGGCCCCTGTGGAGGTGCCATTTCAACCAGACTGGACGGGTCATTAACCATAATGGCGGTGGCAGCACCACCAGGAGCCAAAACAGTCACACACTATTCTCACTGAGAAGATGTAGTGGATACCGATACAGTAGGTCAACACAACAATTGTTTTAATGTCGTTTTTGCACTGGTCTGCATTGCCTGCTTTGTCATACATCATGTGCAGTAAGAAAATTAGCCAAAAATGAGAACATTGTTCTTGTTTCTCTGTCAGAGGCCTACTATTCTGATTTCTTGCTGGCCCATATCAATCATTTAGCCTCCATTAGTTGTATATCTCATGGTTGAAATGGTAAAATATGCACTCCCACCACAGGTTATCTGTCCATAAAAAATAAGGTAAAACAACCCAATTCCCCATTTAGATACAATCTCATATGTCACCACAAACGTTCTAGCTGCTTCCCTCCTTCCATATCACCATCAAAAATGATCCTCCAAATAATTAACAATTCCAATTTCCATTTGAGGGCAGTGATCGATCTTCCCGCAATCTGGCAGACTCTGACCTCTGTTCTGTTGACTAACAAAGGCTTGCTAATAGAACAGCAGGTACACAGGTGTTGAGTGGTTAATATCACACACACACACACACTATCAGACTGTAGCACCAGGCAGACTGGCATCCATAAGCAGGATGATCCATCAGGCTACTGCAGTTGCCTTTGACACCATGTGTCAGAACCCTGACTGAGGGACTAAATGATGGAGCTGTGTGTGTGTGTGTGTGTGTGTGTGTGTGTGTGTGTGTGTGAGAGAGAGAAAGTGATCAATCAGAGAGGGAAGGCCCTGGTCGGACATGGCCCTGATGGAGACCAGTCAAACAAACCCCACAGATGGAGCATGATGGAGGGGCTAGGATCAGCTGCAGCTAGGGCTTCTTTGTCTGGAGGTATTGCATGGTGTGGTGTGTCTAAAGTACAAACTCAGGAGCAAGGTGTGGGATGTAAAACAGTGTGTGTGTGTGTGTGTGTGTGTGTGTGTGTGTGTGTGTGTGTGTGTGTGTGTGTGTGTGTGTGTGTGTGTGTGTGTGTGTGTGTGTGTGTGTGTATGTGTAAACAGTGTTTCTCTTTCCGTGTGTGGTGCCAGCCAGATGAAGACAGAGAGACAGTGATGGTGTATAAATAGTAGAGAGAGTCAGGGGGAAGGAGACATTAGTCATCATTAGCCGAGGGGTTGACACAGTGTCTAAGTGGTTCCCTGTGTGATGACCAAGTGGCAATCATCTTTCCCCAGGCCTGTCCTGCCTGATTACACCTCTCTACTGGTGAACCTTTAATCTGCCGTGTTCACACACACACACACACACACACACACAGGTGCACAGTCATAATCACAGTCACATCCACCGGCCCCGTTTTACATCTCAGCAATAACAAACTCGATCACGAGATCCGGGTCTGCAACGACAACAGAAACAGAGGAACAGTGGAGAGGTAAAAAGAAGAGGAGAGAACAGGAGATGAAACAATCTTCAACACAACTCCACCTTGTAGCCTCCTCTGAATAAGAACGTAAAGCACCACTGACTACATGCTGACAGAAGCCGAACGAGTTGAATACAAACTGTCCTTGAGTTCCAGCTCTCGAAAAGCAATTACATCTACATTGATGCCAGATGAGAATTTATCCAAGGTTAGAACTACCTTCCTTGTATATACGGCAGTAATGCAACAACATATGACCTTATCGACAAACACACAAGCAACATCTTGAAAAGTGTCTGTAACTCTTGATCTGGCGATGCTGTAAGTCAAGTTCAAAATAACTATTAATATGGCTGACACAGGAGCAGGGCTATAAACAATATAGAGAGAGGGGTAAAGAAAGATGGCCGCCACAGGAGCAGGGCTATAAACAATATAGAGAGAGGGGTAAAGAAAGATGGCCGCCACAGGAACAGGGCTATAAACAATATAGGTAGAGGGGTAAAGAAAGATGGCCGACACAGGAGCAGGGCTATAAACAATATAGAGAGGGGTAAAGAAAGATGGCCGCCACAGGAGCAGGGCTATAAACAATATAGAGAGGGGTAAAGAAAGATGGCCGCCACAGGAACAGGGTTATAAACAATATAGAGAGGTGTAAAGAAAGATGGCCGCCACAGGAACAGGGTTATAAACAATATAGAGAGAGGTGTAAAGAAAGATGGCCGCCACAGGAACAGGGCTATAAACAATATAGAGAGAGGTGTAAAGAAAGATGGCCGCCACAGGAACAGGGCTATAAACAATATAGAGAGGGGTAAAGAATATGGCCGCCACAGGAGCAGGGCTATAAACAATATAGAGAGAGGGGTAAAGAAAGATGGCCGCCACAGGAGCAGGGCTATAAACAATATAGAGAGAGGTGTAAAGAAGATGGACGCCACAGGAACAGGGCTAATAACAATATAGAGAGAGGTGTAAAGAAAGATGGCCGCCACAGGAACAGGGCTATAAACAATATAGAGAGGGGTAAAGAAGATGGCTGCCACCGGAACAGGGCTATAAACAATATAGAGAGGGGTAAAGAAAGATGGCCGCCACAGGAACAGGGCTATAAACAATATAGAGAGGGGTAAAGAAAGATGGCCGCCACAGGAACAGGGCTATAAACAATATAGGTAGAGGGGTAAAGAAAGATGGCCGCCACAGGAACAGGGCTATAAACAATATAGAGAGAGGGGTAAAGAAAGATGGCCGCCACAGGAACAGGGCTATAAACAATATAGAGAGAGGGGTAAAGAAAGATGGCCGCCACAGGAACAGGGCTATAAACAATATAGAGAGGGGTAAAGAAGATGGCCGCCACAGGAACAGGGTTATAAACAATATAGAGAGAGGGGTAAAGAAAGATGGCCGCCACAGGAACAGGGTTATAAACAATATAGAGAGGGGTAAAGAAAGATGGCCGCCACAGGAACAGGGCTATAAACAATATAGAGAGAGGTGTAAAGAAAGATGGCCGCCACAGGAACAGGGCTATAAACAATATAGAGAGAGGGGTAAAGAAGATGGCCGCCACAGGAACAGGGTTATAAACAATATAGAGAGGGGTAAAGAAGATGGCCGCCACAAGAGCAGGGTTATAAACAATATAGGTAGAGGGGTAAAGAAAGATGGCCGCCACAGGAACAGGGCTATAAACAATATAGAGAGGTAAAATAAAGAAGATGAGAAAGAAATGGAGAGCGAGAGAAACTGCTTCTGTTATTTTTCTACAGAAAACTATAATGACTAAAAGGCGACAGAAGGCTGCGTTTGTAAGGCTGTGCCAGGACTGGACATGTGGGGGGAGACCAGGGACGAGAGTAAAAACTCACTTCAGGAAGCTTAAAACGTATATTTGGCCTTATCTCTCTTAATTGGCTCAAATCGATCTCAATCGCTCACATCTGTCTTATGCATTTGCGGTTAGGAGCCTTTGAAGACTCGGACAGTGACTTACAATAGAAGAGTGAAGGCAAGGGAGTGGGGAACATGGGAGTCTGTATGGTAATAATTGAGTTTCTTGATGAAGAGGTAAAGTCAACGTGCCACAGGGAGAAAGAGGCTGGGTGGGACTACACGTGTAGAAGGGAGAAGACCCTGGACATCAGGGAATGAGCGGAGGAAAAGGAGAAGAGCAGAGCGGCCGATTGGCTCTGATGATAATGAGTCTGTCTCGGGTAAGGAAACACTTAATGTCTTCCAGGTGCTGTAATTACCAGGAAAGCGATGGATGGAGACAGAGAGAGAGAGAGAGAGAGAGAGAGAGAGAGAGAGACAGAGAGAGAGTAAGAGAGAGAGAAAAAAGAAAGAGGCCCTCCACCACATCACTCAACCAGTCCTTGTCGCGGTGTGCCTGAGCGATTTATTGACCGTCCCAGGATGCACTCTGTCAGAGCTGAAGGAGCGAACGGAGAAATGGAGGAGTAGAGAGATGGAGGGATGGTGGGGGAGGAAATATGAATGGTAGCGGTGAGAGGTGAACGGGCTCGGTTTCCTGCTGCTCATTGATAATGACATACCTGTTCGTCAGGACGTCCGTTAGCTCTAAGTAGTGTGTACTGGAGCTAACTGGAAAATCAATATGGCTTCCTCACAGGCCAGGCTGCCATGCCGCCCAGGCAACCCTCTCTGACTGGCAGCTGCAGCCGAAGGTCGTCCCTGGCGACCGGAGGGGGGGTGGAGGGTGGAATAGGGGGTAGCCACCGCCAAGGTTTGACGCTTTCAGGACAGACTAACGACATGGAACTGGCCCCGACAAAACGCTGGGTGATTTTCTTTGACTGACCACCCTGTCCCCTCCCCATTCTGTTACTGAACACCCCACTGCTTAAGCCGTCTCCTCCCCACCAATTGGCAAAGTGCAACTAGTGTCCTTCACAACAGAAGCTTCTTCAGAGAACCACAGAACACAGTCCGGGAACCAGGAGGCTGGAACCAGGAGGCTGGAACCAGGAAGCTGGAACCAGGAGGCTAGAACCAGGGGGCTGGGGGCTGTAACCAGGGGGCTG